>NC_041396.2:222879927-222927427 GCF_900747795.2 Erpetoichthys calabaricus | reverse complement strand
TTTCTTCTGATGCCACATTTAAGCTAAATGCTGAACAGTTATTATTGATTGAGTAAACCAGACATAACCTTTTTTTTATGTTGAGAAAGCATACCGCATGTCCTTGGTGGACCCTTCAGGGACCTGAAGTGCAGGATACAGACAGCAGTCTCTCTTGTACTGCCGCCATTGTCAGCATGTTTCATGGAAAGAAAAGCTAATGTTATCACCATGTCCAACCTTACAACAATCCATGGATTTGCTATTCGTCTAGTTATTTATTTTCTATATGCACTTAATCCAATTTTAGGGTATGGCTTTGGGATAGGGGAGGAAATACACAGTCATGGTGCCAAAGTGCTAAAACCATACAGAGAGGATGGCAAACTGGACAAGGCTGGTTAAATTTGCAAATAATACCAAACTAGGGCAGATAATGGAGAAGTAGTTAAATTGTTACAGAGGGATTTGGACTGCATACTGGCTTGGGCAGATTTGTGCTGGATGAAATTTAATGTAAGTAAATGTGAAGTATTACATGAAGGAAGCAAAAATGTTATATTTGAATACAAAACACGAGGTCTGAAACTTGAAAGTATCCCTAATGAGAAGAATCTAGGAGTCACAGTAGACTCGTCACTATCTACATCAAGAGTATGTACATAAGTGATCATGAAAACTAGTAAGTTGTTAGCTTATATATCGCGATGTGTGGAGTATAAATCAAGGGAGATTATGCTTAAGTTACATAACGGACAAGTGATGCCTCTTCTGGAGTACTGGTCTCTATATTAAAAAAAAGACAGCAGCACTCTGTAAAGTCCAGAGAAGAATGACTTGACTGACTCCAGGACTAACAGGTATGAGCTATGAGGAGAGACTGAAGGAGTTCAACACTTCAGTTTAAGAAAATGGAGATTAGGAAGGGACATGTTTGAAGTTTTTAAAATTATAAAAGGAATTAGTACAGTAGGTCCCAGGTGTTAAACAAACTCTGCAACAAGAACACAGGGACATGGTTGAAAACTTGTTCAGGGCAGATTTTGCACTAATGTTAGAACGTTTTTCTTCATGCAAAGAACCATAGACACACTGAATAAATTACCAAGTAGTGTGGTGGAGAACCAGACTTTAAGCACCTTCATATCTTGACGTGATGTTATTTTGCACAATCTAGGTGAATAGCATGGATGAGTTTGTTAGGTTGAATGGCCTGTTCTTTCCACAACATTAGTGTTCTAATGCACTGTGCACTCCAGCCGTCCCTGGAATCAATGAAACATTTATTGATTATATGTCTTTCGCTGTGTATCGGTTGAAGTGATTTAAGGAAATGCATGGATGGTGTCGCATATGGTCAAGGGCCCTGCCCGGCCGGGACGCCAGCTGGATGGAAAGACTGATGTTTAGAGCATTATCTCCCCCAGGATGCTGTGGGGCAGCCCGGGTTGCTGTGGCATCATGAATTCCCGCAGGGCATGCTGGGAGTTGGAGTTCACTGCAGCCCTTTTGGGCTCTGTGGGAACTACAGAAACGGCAGAGCCCTACTATGTTGGGCTTTCACCACACTTGGGAGTGATTCCAGACTGTGCTAACGAGCCACCTGGAGCACTCCCAGGTGCAACTTAAAAGAAGCCAGCTGCCAGTAGTCCGGGGGGCAGAGTCGGGAGAGATAAAGACAAAGCTTGCCGGAGGAGGAGTGGAAGCGCATAAGAAAGAGGAGCAGAGAAAGAGAAAGGAATGTGATGTGTGCTTTAATCGTGGCTTATTGCACTCTGCTGCTAAGGGGAATGGTTGGAAAGCATTCCCCCTCGAAATCAACCCATGCGACGTGCTGCAACTTGTGCCTGGTGTCTGTCTGTGTCAGTTTTGGGTGGCTGTTGCACCCCCTGTAGGTCACAATGGTCAGAATGATGTTGAATTGAAGGAAGTACAGTATATCATTTTGCATATTTATTCTGACTTTTTAGACTAAATACACTTAAAGAGTTTTGAATAAACTGAAGAGTACCATCTTCATTAAAGCCCCATACAGTGATTCAGGACCTAGAAAATTGACATAGGCAGAATAAATCCAACTCATACTACTAATTAGTCAAAGAACAACCAGAAGTCCAACATAAGAAATGTTTTATAGTAGGGTTCTTCAGGTCTGGAGCTAAAGGCCTGCACCAACTGCAGTTTTTTTCCGATCCAGTTTTTTTAATCAGAAGCCCATCTGTGCTGATAACAAAAGTTGTTATTTAAATATGTTGCTTTCATTATACCATGTCAGGTCATTCTTGTATTATGAAATGTTTTTTTTTCCTGAAATATCACCCAAATGACTACTAGTCTACTAAGGGCATTTATACTTTTATCTTTTTTTGTTTTGTTATTCTGTATTATTTAGCTAGTGGTATTATACTGTTTCAAGGATACATACGGATATCACAATGTCGGACATATATAAAATATACTGCATATTGCAATTGTCAGCTCTACTGATCATTTTGGAAAAGCCATGTCCCACTATTTGTCATAGTTATTTCCTATTAATTCCATGCATTTTACACTTTATTTGTATTATTTTGTGTTCTAAACTGTCTTACTGTTCAAATCCATTTTCCCACAATTTTGTTTACTTTCAACCCTGTAGTGTTTTTATTTACTAGGTTTTAATTAAGACAGGCCAAGTTGATGGGGGCAGATTTTGCAAACTGTACTGAAGGCTGACTTTTTATGGCTAGTGTGTGTATCATATCCTGCCTCTTTCATTTTGGTTTTCTTGTTTCTACCTAACACACTACAAAATGTATTTAGTTGGTTTTTTTTCTGTTTTTACAGGCTTGCTTGTCGTGACAGTAAAGATGAACTACTATTAAGACTTGATCTGATTGCATCATCTATGCCAAACCAGCTTTAAAATTGTAACTACTTAAAGAAAAGCAAATAGATTTGCCCAATGCAATCCTGCAACAAGAGGACTGCTTAATGAAGTACTTCAGGTTTTAAACAAATAAAGCAGAAGCCGCCATCAGACTAACACAAGAAAGCACTTCCTCTGTTTGCAGCAAGCTGAATGGACAGGATGATCAATACAATGTAGCACAGTTTTAAATAAATAAAGGAATAAAAAAGATCCAAGAATTTGTATCTCTGCAATAATCTGTGCTTCTATTTTATTGTGTTATATTATTTAGAAGCTTCTGAAGTGCTATATCTAAAGCTTGGATTATTTGAATTCAGATAAACTAATGAAATGTGCAATTTTATCTCCCCAGGAAAAGAAAAAACAGATTTGTTATTCTTATTGTTGTGGCATTAGTAGTGTAATCTTTGCAAGTATTGCTTATTGAGCATCAAGAAGGCCATGCTTTAGGTTACATTGTACAAAATAAATTAAATACTAGAAATACACAATGTATTTACAGTGTTACCTTGACTTAAAATCATTAACCTTATGAAAAGATTACAGGAAAGTGTGAGTGACCATGCAGGTAAGTGAACACAGAAGCACATCCAATCCTTGCTGAGCCTGCATGATAATTACTTGATTTGCCACAAACATCTAGATGTACATGTCTGAGAATGGAAAATGTGTGAATATAACATGACATGTTTCAGTCCATGCCAATATGAAATGAAGCAGAATCGAAATGTTGATAAATAAATTCAGTTTTGTTTCAATAAGCCTTAAGGTGTCACAGAATTATAAGGCATTTGTAAAAGTATCATTACAAAGAGATTTTGAGGAAAGATAGCACAACTAGTGGAAACAGACTCCGTGGGACATTGTTGTATTGGATAATGACTGAACTGAGTGACCAATGCATGTCATTTTTACCAAGGATAGTGTCCGAGAGATATTTGTATGTAGTATGTTTTGGAACAATTTATGATAAAAGTAAAAATAATTATTGCATAGCAATACTAACACTAGCTTACTGTTCCATGCTCAATCACAAATAACATTCTCAAACCCATTTACTCCAATCCATGGTCACCAGGGTTTGCAGATTATCCAAACAGCCATCAGCCCAAGACAGGAAATAAACCACATGGGGTTAATTGAGAATCGCCAGTGGGCATCTTGGCAATATAACAAAAAATTTCAAATTACCCAACGACATGAGGAGAACATGAAGATATCAAAACCAGAATTGAATGATTAATCTTTGAGTTAGCACCACTAAGCACCGTGTCACCTAATAAATAAAGAATTAGCACTAATATCTCTTTGTAAAGTAACAGACTATTATGTTGTTTTTCATATCTTTAAATGAAAACTAACAATAGCACAACTTAAGCAAATTCAATAGTACTAAAGTACTCATTTAACTATCTTGTTCAAACAAATGTTACGAACTGGGACATCCTATTAGAAAAAAATGTTCTTGTTTCATTTAGATCGTTTTTCTGTTGGCTTGTTGTTTGTACATGGGGGCTTCATTTGCCAGGGAATATAATAAATTAATTTTTCATGTTAATAATTTAATTACAAGTTAATATAATTCTATTATCATTTATTTTGAAGTGCATCATATCACCATATTTTAGTTTCCACATTTTGTTACTGTGTTGCTTGGCTGTGCTGCACTATTGCTAGAACCTGCCTTGCAGAGGGATCTGTGTGCCACATCACGGACACTCGGCTTTATAACCCCATGCATCACTTGTCACAGTATTCAAGATTATGGAGACATCCCTTGAAAAACTTCATTCTAGCAGTCTTAGTATTTTAGGTCTTCTGTTTCACAACTCCATTTCACTTCTTGACTGTATTTACAGTTTTAGTATCTCAATCTTGGTGACAACGCATCTAGTTTACAACTCCTGGCAATCCTTACTTTAACTTCACTTACGGTCTAGCTTTGATTTTTGACAGAGACTTCACTAAGCCTTAGACATGGACTGTCATCACAGCTTCTCAAACATTTTCTCAAAACATTTAACACTGTTATCATGGTTGTTCACATCTTCTTTGCCAGCTGGCAATTCAGAGAGGCTGGCAGGTGGACTTTGTTTATGCTGCAGTCCAGTCAATCTTCTTAGGATATTGGTATTATAAAAAAAATCTAAGTTAATAATGCTGTTTCCCTAAAGAAAATGTCAATACACCAAATTGAGCACTACTCTGACAAAAATTGCATTTTTTATTTTGTTTATTTATCCCTCACTTAAATCAAGAAGTCAACTTGAAATTTGTTTCTCTTGAGACACTGGGTCTTGACTAAGGTTGGCGACACATTTCACCACGTCTAGTCAGAAAGCATGTCAAACTTAGCGAATGCAATTGCTGGATATTATCACCTACTGCAGGCTCACTACTTCTCAGCACAGTTTCAGATTCCAAGGTATCACAAGCTTTCCATATATGACAGCCAATTCATGTACTGCCTAACAGAACCGGTTACTGTATAAATGTTTTCCAGGTATGGCAAGCTCAGCTGTAGTTTTTTTCCTTTTTTCATTCTCTAGTCACACGACAAAACAAGACATCAGACTGCCAAGCTTCTCTTCTGTTTGTGAGGTGCAAAACTCCTGTTTTCCCACTTTTCATGCGGCTGCATTTTATGCATAGCACTTCTGGATCTGCGTTCATTGGCTGTGAGGTCTCATACACATAATAGCATGCTCCTCTGACTTAATACAGAATTAAACCAGTTTGGATGAGTCAGACCGTTCTGACTGAGTCCCTGAGGATGTCAAATTACATGACTGGCCTCCACTGGAATGTGCTGTGACTGATTATGTAACTGAAGTCTACAACCGAAAATCACTGGAAAAATCATGTAGTATAACTAGGGACTTACACTGGCAACCTACAGTAAACATAGCTATCACACAGTTAAACACAAATGTAGACAATAAAAACATTGTTAATCCATAATAAAAACAACACAGACTTAGTAAAGTGTTTTCCTATAACTCAATGGTTAAACATACAGTATTTGTATTCATTTTTACCACTCCGAAAATTGCAGTTTAAAATAATGTAAAAAAAACAATTTCCACTTTGTACTTTTTGTAAAAATTTTCTTGACAAGGCATTTAGCATAACTAAACACAATCTTATTATATTCTGTTTGTACATCTGGAATTTTAAATATATTTAAGTTCGAAATCTCAGAAAATACTGCACATTAGTTATAGGAATGACTTCCAAAAACTACCAGCTAATTACAGAAATGGCTCACAGCACTTTGAGTCCACATCACTTCTTCTTCTTCTTTTGGCTGCTCCCGTTAGGGGTCGCCACAGCGGACCATCTTCTTCCATATCTTTCTGTCCTCTGCATCTTGCTCTGTTACACCCATCACCTGCATGTCCTCTCTTACCACATCCATAAATCTTCGCTTTGGCCTTCCTCTTTTCCTCTTCCCTGGCAGTTCTATCCTTAGCATCCTTCTCCCAATATACCCAGCATCTCTCCTCTGCACATGTCCAAACCAACGCAATCTCGCCTCTCTGACTTTGTCTCCCAACCGTCCAACTTGAGCTGACCCTCTAATGTACTCATTTCTAATCCTATCCATCCTCATCACACCCAGTGCAAATCTTAGCATCTTTAACCCTGCTACCTCCAGCTCTGTCTCCTTCTTTCTGGTCAGTGCCACCGTCTTCAACCCATACAACATAGCTGGTAGAGCTTCCCTTTCACTCTTGCTGATACCCGTCTGTCACAAATTACTCCTGACACTCTTCTCCACCCATTCCACCCTGCCTGCACTCTCTTTTTCACCTCTCTTCCACAATCCCCATTACTCTGTACTGTTGATCCCAAGTATTTAAACTCATTCACCTTCGCCAGCTCTCCTCCCTGCATCCTCACCATTCCACTGACCTCCCTCTCATTTACACACATGTATTCTGTCTTGTTCCTACTGACCTTCATTCCTCTCCTGTCTAGAGCATATCTCCACCTCTCCAGGGTCTCCTCAACCTGCTCCCTACTATCGCTACAGTTAACAATGTCATCAGCAAACATCATAGTCCATGGGGACTCCTGTCCAATCTCATCTATCAACCTGTCCATCACCATTGCAAACAAGAAAGTGCTCAGAGCCGATCCCTGATGTAAACCCACCTCCACCTTGAATGCATCCGTCACTCCTACCGCAGACCTTACCACTGTCTTACTTCCCTCGTACATATCCTGTACAACTTTTACGTACTTCTCTGCAACTCCCGACTTCCTCATACAATACCCCTGCTCCTCTCGAGGCACCCTGTCATATGCTTTCTCCAGGTCCACAAAGACACATCACTGAAGTTTATGTAAACCTTCAGAGGGTGAGTGTCTTGTAAGACAAAATGATGACTGTGGTTTTTCAGTCACTCACGCTATGTGGGTTAGTTTAGAATCACCACTCAATTTGAACACATGTGTTTGGAATATCGGAGGAAACCTGAATTCACAGAAGAGATGCAGCATTGTCCTGGGAAAATCTGCAAACTTCTTATATTAAACACAAACAATTTTGAAAACCTTTGGAAATTGACATTAATGGTAACTTATAGTTACACATTATCTGGAAAGATCTGAAAGTTTTACTCTTAAAGAGAGGCTAAGTTTCACAAAAAAAAGCATACAGTGTATTCTGTCTTCATGTTCCTTATAAATGTAAATATTCATTTTTATAGACAGATGTTGGGCCAGTACAAATGACTGCACATAGGGGTCCCAGCCCATTATCTTGGATAACCATAACACGCATGAGCAAAACTAACTGCTCTGCAAAGTTAAAAACCCAAGAAAATTACATTTTATTTCATTTTGCAGGAAGCTGCTAGTTGTTAAAATCAAATGAATGTAAATAATGATTTTACACCCTGACTTTTCTTTGTCATCTTGGATAAGGGTGCCAAAGAAATATATAATAAAAATGTATTTTTGCTTTCATTTGCTCATAAATGGTAGTGACACCTAAGTGAGATTTGAATCCTTGAACCTTTGGTTTTTAACCCAGTTCTTTACACGCATTAAGTTACACATTCTGAAGAATACATTTGAATCTCTGTTACAACAGACAACATATGAAGAGATGTAAGAGAGCTCAGCAGTCTTGCAGGATCAAATTAGAACTGTATCCATTTTGCTCTATGACACCAGAACCCCAATCTCTTCACATTTCCTCCCAAAAAACGAGCAACCAGAATCAAAACATCCCTTATCCTAGGGGGTCCCTGCAGTAAAACAATATCAAAGAGCCTGTTTCATTTCACCCCTACTGAAATTATCATATGCAGCAAAGGGCTACCTGTACAGAATACCAATGAAACCAGCTTGCAAGCCTGTGGAATGAAATCCCAAGATGAGGAATTCTTCAGATGCCTTTTGTAAGAATGGCAAGTGATTGGCCTGCCTCTAACCCCATTGACTGCTAAGACAACTGGTTCACGCTTAAAGCCTGTTACTCTCACTCACTGCTAAAACGGGATTTTCCGGCATGGAACTCTCTACTTTTGATAATGAGGTGTCACAGCCCCTACAGTCAAAAGTGATGGAAACTCGATCAATCCACAATTGGGGAATAAACAAACGTGATCACCTACTTACTGTAGACCTCTTTTCCTTAGTAACTTAATATTTAATGTGCATTTCATGTTTAACTGCAAAAAATGATTTCACTATCTTTTGATTGCATGTAAAATGTTTAACCTTTTGATTAGAATCACGTTTTAAAGCAAAACATATCTAAAATGCATTCATTATATAACCTGTTAAAGTGCTTTCAAATAATAATTATTAATCAAGGAGATACTATAGCAGAATAATCTGAAAGACTTAATTTCTTATATTTGGTGTGAAATTTCATTCACAATCATTACGCTGGTTAAGATGAAGCCTCTGCAGCATCTTGATTTCTTACTGGTCAGGAGATTGAGAAGTAAATATGTGACTCCATAAACAGTGTCAAGTTCACATCTAGTGAGTCTGTAAACAGCAATGTTTCAAGGCCTGACATACTTCTGCTAAGTGCTCCAGTAAATAACAACAAAACAGGCTCTCTGTGGCTAACGCTGTTAGCTTCCTTTTGGCTTGTATGAAATAAATCTGCAATGTCACCTTTAAACATGTGTGAAAGGCAAGACGCATCTCGGGGTGTTTTAAATACAGTTTGTGGCAAAATTATACAAACAGAAAGGGGAATAATAATGGGAGAGATGATAAATTTTGCTTGAGTACAAGCTGTAATTGATATGGTAGCTGCAGTGCAACAGCTTGTATGCCTCATATATTTAATACAGTTGTCCAAGGGAATACTGGAACAGGAGAGATGACAGAGATGGGGGAAGAGATTGTAGAAAATGTACGGAGAATGTTAACCTGTTTAAGTCCAAACCTGTTATACAGATTGGGGCTTGTCATTGTTTCATTCCTCAGAATTTATTTGTATATACAGTATATGCCGTGCAGTGCAATAGTCCTAGATGACTGAGAAAATTATTTTTAAAGCTATCTGATTGGGCAATAAGCATTTATTTGCTCATGAAAACATTATATAGTAATAAAATTAACAGAAATAAAAAAATGATACAATAAAAATAGCAAAAATGTTTTGTGCTTTTAAAACAAGTCAAAGTCTTCCTGTTGCAAGATACTGCATGTCATAACTAATCTTTTGTTTTGGATTGCTAAAGTTTGGTACTATTTGGGGGGGGGGGGGCTGTCGCTATCACTGAAAAAAAATAAAAATGATCTTGTGCCTGGAAAGCTTTGACCACAAGCCTTAATAGAAATTGGAGAGCAGTCATGCACCATTGGATCTCCACCGACTGCCATCTATGACAGACGGCACTAAATAAAAAAAAACATTTAGTGTTTACTTTAACCAATGACTATCCTTGGCAAAAAACAGAAACAAAAAAAAAAAGAAAACTATGACATCCATGTTGATAAACATTATTTGGATGGTTGGGCAGGCCTTGAGCAAGTTAGGAAATGTCTGACTACGCATAAGCACGGGTTACTGATTCCAAAGTGTAGTTTGATGGATGGATCCGAGGTTCCCATCATATCAGTGTTACCTTTACTTACTTTATGTCTGTTGTGGCGGATGGCTGGGGCCCTTGCACGGCCAGGACGCCCTTGTGATGGAAGGACCAGAGGAGAAGACATATTCTGGGAAATACCTCCCCCAGAACACAAGAGTAAAACCCCCTGGCTTACACTGGGGCAAAGGGTTTACAGCTTAGAAGCTCAACCCTGCTAAGGCCCATGGCTGCCTCCAGGGGGCGCCTGGACAGTTCCGGAGCCCTGGACTGCTGCATTTCCACCACACCCGGAAGTGCTGCCAGAAGAGGATCCAGGTGCACCTGGAGCACTTCCGGGCGCACTATAAAAGAGGCTGCCTCAGTCCATTCAGGAAGCCAGAGTCGGGAGGAGTTGGGCAAAGCTTGCCTGGAGGAGTGGAGTGGAGGGAGTGGATGGATGAAAAAGTGAAAAAAAAAGAGCGAAGAAGAGTAGTGCAGTGTCCTGTGCTTTGCTTTGCTGAACTGTGTTGTGCTTGTGGGAAACGGGCAAGGTGTTTCCCACAAGGGAAAAAAAAGAAGAAAAATAAAAGTGTGTGGTTGTACTTGTGCCTCTGTGTGTGTCAGTGTCAGGTTAGGGTGGCAGGAATGCCCTCTGCTGGCCACACTGTAAAATATCTTAGGATGGTGCTTATTATAAAAGGGGCACTATATAAAATAAAGATGACTGGTTTGCTGATTGTTTATGATTTAAATACTTATTAATATTCAGTCATTCCATGTTTACATTATTATTTTAATAGAATGATTAATACGAGCACTGTATTCGCAGTCATTTCTTCACAATCATGGTATATATTAACTTGCCACATGAAGTTACATTCTAAAGTGAAGCATATTTTATTCTTAAATAATTAGCCAGCTCTTATATTTTATAAAGGAGCTAAAGAGTACTGGGGTCCAGATGAGAAAAAAAAGCATTACAACTTAGAAAATACATCCATTGCTCAAGTCAACGATGCTACTGAGTATTGATTAGCATCTTAAAATTGCACATATATTGCAAAATAGCATATAGTGTGTCATTTTAAGAAGAAAGTAAAAAAACGAAACAAAAAAAGAAGCATTTTTGTGAGATTTGGCCGTTTCAAAAGGAGACTAGCTGTGTGCTTCACTTTACTGCTTATCTTCTTTCATGGCAACCATTTAGAGTTGGGGGGGGGGGGGGTTAAATGTTGATGCCCAGTTGTGATTTTGCTGTCTCTATTCTGTACACAACTACACAAAAAAATGTCAAACTAACTATTGCTTGCATTCTTTCACTATACAGAAGTTTATTTAGTTATTTTACAAAGATATCTCATTCTGGTATAAGTATAATAATGCTTGTGCTTCAGTAGTCTAGACAAGAGGAAGATTTAGCACATGCATAACATGAAATCAAGAGACAAGAACAGTCATTATAGGTGTTCATTTAATTTTAATCGGGTTGGAGATTATTAAGTTTAGTAAAGATGTTTTAGCATAGGCAGTGTGGTAGTGCAGAGCTGTCATTCCTCCCTCACAGCACCAGATTCTGCATGAAGTTTGCATGTTCTCCATGTGTATGTATGTAGTGAATGATATTAAGGAGTTTCAGTGGGTTTTCACTCCATGGATTTTATAACATGCAGGTGGCTTGGCTCTTATAAAAATCGAAGATATTTATTAAAATATCGCGCAGTGTAATCAGTTCAATCTGGATTTAATGTTATTTGTATAAAGTACAGGGACACACATGTGTGCTCTTCACCAATACACTGCCATTTATTTGCTCTGTAGGCTATGTAAAATAACAATGTAGAATTTAAGAGGTGAAAAATAGTCATATGATTTAAGCACACATCTGTCTGTTGTTACAAGCCATTACAGAACATAACTTCTGAAGAAACAGAATTGCAGAAGCCCAAGTAGGATAATAAGCAGAATTTAGCTTGGCAAAGTGGGGCTGGTGTTGTCATAACTCCATTCATAACAACCAGTGTGAGCAAAAAAGTGAGTAAGAAACATGTCCTTACCTCAAGAAAATACTAACAAGAATCTGTGATAAAACTTGTTATTTTCAACTTTTATTTTGTAGTCTCAAGCACTCCTCAGGAACTCAGAAGTCCCATTTTCTTTAATCAAAACATTTGCTACTTCAAAGTGGACGTATTTGGTAAGTTTTAAGGCAATTTTTTTTTCACAGTGGGACCTCAGTACCTGTTACCTCCATTATAAAATGCAAAAGCAGTAATTTTTTTAATTTATAAAATATTTCATTGTAGAATATAATTTCTTGAGGCAAATTAATCTATACCATGATTGTGAAGAAATAACTTTGATTTGAAAAATAATGAGATTCTTTTTAGCTTTTACTTAAGTTCTAAAAGGATTTGTGCCATAGCTGTGGCTTGTCTTCAAGAGTTAAATGCAACACACCAATATCTAGAATGTTGTTTATTTGGGTGAAAATCATTCAGACTGAGACATTTGTTTTCAAAGAAAGGTTCTGTCAATGGACACAGCAGAGAACATTCAATTTAAGCAGAGCCAAGTTATTATTATTATTTTAAATATGATTGTTATTATTGTTATTAATTGCCTAGCTGTTTCTTCCGTAAGTGCACATGAGCACACTAACAGCCTTTGTTAGTGGGACTATACATGCCATATTTTTTGGCGAACACAAGTTAGCAAAGTGACTTCCATCCATCCATCCATCCATTATCCAACACGCTATATCCTAACACAGGGTCACGGGAGTCTACTGAAGCCAATCCCAGCCAACACAGGGCACAAGGCAGGAACAAATCCCGGGCAGGGTGCCAACCCACCACAGCAAAGTGACTTCTTTTTTCTATTCTTTTCATTCTTCTCCACTCTTTCAGTCTAGTGTTGCTTATCTTCTCTCCTGGGTTCGACTCCCCAGGCCAAGTGTAGGGCTCTCTTTTAAAGCCCAATCCAAGAGTACTTCCAGTGCTCCGGGTCAGACAGGACCACAGGGATCCTTGACCCGTCAAAATCCGACAGCTCCCCATGGTGGCCCTTGTAGAGTCTCACAGGGCAGCACATAGGAACCATAACTCCTATGCTGCTCTTTAGGAATCCATACTGAGGGCTTGCTAGACAGGATATGGCCTCCCAGAGTATGGGGGGGATGCTCTGCTCTTAGCAAGCAGTCACCCACTATCCTGTTCTTGCAGGCTCCTAAGCCCATCCTGTTTTTCCTTCTGTAGCTGCTGGGAGGCCATCCCCACTGTAACTACTGCTGCGGCGTCCTTCTGTAACCACGTCCTGGCGCGGAAGAGGAGTATCACAGCTCCCTTGCTGACCTTCCTTTATCAAGGCCCCCTGTTTGGGCAAGGAATCAGGGTCCATCTTGGCTGGGAGGCTGAACCATCCCTCATTATATATTTAAGTATACACACATAGTATATATACTGTTGAAGTACTGTAACTTTAACAGTTTTGAATGATGTGTTATTAGCATTTCACCTACTTCAAGGGGGCATGGAACAATATCTTTTTATAGTCCAAAAGAAAATTGTCTCCTAGATTTCACTGTATTGAAACAATGGTAGACTAGCTCCACATATCTATCATAAATTTTGTATCCTGTTTTCAGTGTACCAGATCCAAAAGAGGTCTACTTTAAACTGTATAGCATTAGATAATTGGAATTTCTGTTTAAAAGATGATGAGCTCCAATTTTCTTTGTCAAACTGCAAAGACTTTCTCACTGAAGATACTGTTATAGACAACATCTAAAACAAATTCAAGTTTGCCATTGCTACAAAAGTCCATCTTAATAAAAGGACACGAGTGTGTGTATTTGTGTGTCCATCTGCATGCTGCCTCTGTTATGCCTTTTGGCATAGGATTCGTAAGAGCAGTGCTAATGTTTGAAATTCACCATCTGTTGGAATTAAAAACAAAATGCTCTTTATTACTACATGCATTACAAAATACATTCCAATAGATGGTGCACTGTAAATCTTAATGGTGAATACATTCACGAAAGAGTAAAAGCTGGATGGACAAAAATCATTTATCTACCTTAATAAAAGGGAAAGTGTGTGTGTATCTGTGTGTCTGTCTGGTTGCTATAGTTAGGAAAAAAAATTAAAAAACAGTCAAAATATGCAGAAGAACAGACAAAAAAATCAAAAATGATAATACAAACACCAAATAAGTGACTAAAAATAAGAAATTTGGTCTTATTGGCCTATTCTGTTGTCAGATTATATATTCCCAGCAACAGCAGCATGGGAGTGACTTTCTTGCACTTGCTCAGGCCACAGGCCACCTGATTGAGGCTTATAGCCGTAATGTTAATAACTGTTAACTCTGTGTGGTGGGCAACAGATGTGTGAAAATAGTGATAAAAGCACACACACATAAATCAAACTACAGCACAACTACACTCAGGGCCGGATTTATATGAAAAGAGGCCCTAGGCTATTCCACTTATGAGGCCCTTTCACCTTCCATTTTTAAGTTTGTAAATTACATGAGAGATAATAAAATACATCATTACTGTGATATATATCAATATGTTAAATGAAACATGTTGTGATTGGTACTAACCTGTGTGGAAAATTAACGCGTTGATCTTAACCAATACATTTTTATGTTTGTTTATTAGTCATATGCGTAGAATTTCTCCTTATTTTCGGTTCAGTGTTTTAGTGTTCACTGTTTTTAGAATAGTGTAATTTTAATTTTGCTAACAATTTGAATGTAGGCCCCTCTTGATCTTGAGGCCCTAGGCTGAAGCCTAGTTAGCCTATAGGAAAATCCGGCCCTGACTACACTAGAAACACTAGAATCACTAAACCAGGCCAATACGGTAGAGACCACCACATTTTCGAAGCAAAACACTTTGACTATAACAATAGAATAGAGTAGAAAATTAGTTTGTGAATGTTTGTGTTTTGTGTTTAATTACATTAAATACGTATTTCCATTATTGCATTAAAAATATGTATACAATGTCAATACTTTATTTTACATTTTATATTAGTGGATATTGGTGGATTTGACTCAAGATGCATACATTTATGATGGTTGTGAAAAAAGTTTGCACAAAACTAATTTTTTGCATTCTGCCAACCTAAAGCTAGAGAGAGCTTTGGCAGTGGCCACATTATTTTTTCTTATATGATACTCAAGGTCATGGCATTCAACAAACCTGGAGTTCTGAAAATTGTTTCAACAAAGAAAACTCATTTGAGAATAAGTAAAGTGATGGAGGGAATGACAGTTGTGTTACTTCTGTAAAGGACGTACAGTGCACGCAGACAGAGGCCGAAATGTGACATGATGGAAAAGAGACTAAAATCCCTAGAGAAAATTTGCCTTCAACTCCAGAGCAAAATAAAGTGTCAAAACTAGATCTATCTTACGTGGAACCTTCCTCAGTATTGTTGGATATGGTTAGAGGTTACATCCTCCAATTACACTTCAGTGAGTGTATAAAATAGCAGATTTACAATATCAGTGCTTTCAATAGTGTATAAAATAGACAGCACAATCTTGTTGAACCATACAAGGCTGCTAAAGTAATGGTGCTGTTAAAAAAGACCAGCACATTGTACTTAAACAAAATAACAAAATTGAATTTAATGTTGGTTTTCTCATGAATTAAGTAAACTGTGGATGAAATGCAAACCTAAGAACTGGCCCTGAGTAAAGTAAAATGACTTAATATTTCTCAGAAATGTATCTATAACATATTTTAATTTATGACTCTATCTTTTGGTTCAGGTAGTAACCTACAGAAGGTTATTCATGCTAAAATAAATACTACTCAATATGTTAACTACATTTCAATGCAATACATATGCATGTGATGCATTATTTTTGACACGTTTTTATCGTGTCACAATTACAAACATATCAACCAATTCATTGGTTACTTTTCATTGTGATACACAATTTTTTTGTCAGTTTAAAACGCAATACAAAAGTGTATTGTTTTCTAATTTATTGTCTTTAGATCGTGTGCCATAACAAAAGCAAATCAAACATATTTTATTTCGCTTAGCAGCTGCTCTGAGCATATTGCATTTTGATTCAAGACCTTGCATTAATCATGTCAAAACTGAATGCAATCAAATGACCAATCAGAGTCAAAAGATTGGGCAAAGAACGTCAAAAGTTGGTGTAAGAGGCGTTCCACTTTTAAACATTTCCATCTTCACGTGCCAAGCATAAGTTTCATCAATGTTGAGCAATTAACTGATGAGGTGAGCAATATGTTTTAGGTCTCACTGACAAAGTTTACTCTTATGTTAAGTTGTCTAAATAATGTGTTATATTTGCATTATATCATATTGCTCCATTCTTCTTCTGATAATCCTGACCGATAAATCAAGAACTTTATCAGTAACCGGTACTGTATCCCCATCTACATGTATTTACAAACTATATTTAGGGGAGTATTGGTGTATGGACAACCTGGCTGCTGATCTATATAATTGTATGCTGCAGCTCTTTGGTACATTAACTCTTGAATGTGTTCAAAGGATGTTAATGTAGCAGCTGGAAATTCTTCTTCTGTTACTGCTTCTATTACACCAGCTCTTTCCAGTAACCAGTCAACATGGAAGAGAATGAAACTGTCATTTACAGTGCCAGCTTCCTCTCTTCAATGAGATGGCAGATCCCTTGACAATTCCCAATCCCCATCTTTAGCACTGGGTGAACACCCCAGTTGTTGATGCTCCTTGACATACCTTTTGATGCTAATTGATCATCTGACTACATTCACCTTTGGCATGACTAATGCATGGTCTTGAATTGAAATGTGATATACGTAGTGAGGATTAATCCATTTTATTAGCATCATGAAATGTTTCTGTAAGATTGTTTCCTTTTAAAAGGGACATTCTAACCTAAGTAGCTAATTTCAGATGTTGACCAAATGAACCTGTAATAAATTTTCTGGTTTATGAAATTCTATGGTGATAGTGAAACATGATTCATGCTGCTAGGTACAGTGGAACCTCAGCTCACGACCGGAAATCGTTCCAAAACTCTAGTCGTAACCCGATTTGGTCGTGACCTGAAGTAATTTCCCCCATAGGATTGTATGTAAATATAATTAATCTGTTCCAGACTGTATGAACTGCAGGTAAATATATTTTTTTAAAGATTTTTAAGCACAAATATAGTTAATTATACCATAGAATGCACAGCGTAATAGTAAACTAAATGTAAAAACATTGAATAGACACTGAGAAAACTAACATTGCAAGAGTTCGCGCTATAGCGCTATGAACCGCTTGCTAAAAACACTTTTTTTAATGAGTTTTAAGCACAGGGGAAAAAAAAATTTGAAAAATCCGGAATTTAATAAACAACCAAGAAAAGTAACATTGCAACAATGCACGCTACGAACCGATTGCTGTAAACAGAAGTGAAGTGGAGGTTAAAATCCAATAGAAAAAAGTCTTCATTAAATACAATGAGGTTAAAACAATGCTCGAATCAGTCTCTTTATAAACAAGCCCGGTGCATTCTTTAACTGCCTTCCCGGCCTTATGCGGCCAGCCCTCTCTCTCTCGTGCACGCGCATGTGTCTCTCTCTCTCACGTGCGCATGTGTGTGTGTCTGCTCTCTTGCTCTGTCTCTCTCGCTTGCTCGCTGCACAGGGAATGCAAAGGGAGAGACTGAACATGTGCAGAAATCATAGGCACGCACAAACCGAAAGGGAAACTGGCTTGTACTTATACCGAATGTGAGGTCGTGAACAGATGCAAAAGTTTGGTGAACTTTTTGGTCGTAACCCGATTTGTACGTGTTCAGAGACGTTCGTGAACCGAGGTTCCACTGTACATGCAATTGGGACAGAGAAACAACAGCGCTTGTAGCACAGCCTTGCCAGTCTTCCTGGGGGAAATATACAAGTTGTCTGATGATACTATGGTCTGCCACCCCAGAGTGCGATCAGCCACATGATCCCAGAGTGGAGTGCACATTCAGGTGAGCTCACGGTCAAGCAAACATGTTAATGATAAAAATGATTAATTTAACAAGTCAATAATCCAAAATACACATGGTCAGAGAGAGAAAGCAAAAAAAACACAGGCGAAATCTTCTAAAACCACTAGCAAAAAGAATCCAAAGACAGGCAAAAAAAGGGTAGAAAAAGAAATTCCAAGAATAGAATTACCATTAAACAAAACTTAAAAATCCAAAGAACTTAGCCAAGGTCAAAATAATAGAATAGTGAAACTCATTAAACCAAGGTGAACACTGGCACGTGGCTGAGATAAAGTCATAAATGCATGTAAACACTAGAGCAAAGATTTTTATGTCCCAAGCCCATTCTGTATGATAAAAATGGGTAAAAGGAAGGGTCAAGGTCAAAGACCCAGCTTATCCCTGGAACATCGAGTAGAAATCAATATTGACTGTCCTCTAACAGAGCTGCGCTGAACAGACTGATGATTCACTATCTCTTTTGTTGTGGTTAACAAATTATTATTGGCCAAATTAAGACAACAAAACTGCAATGTAGAATTCACATAAAGCGTATGGCAAAACACCTAACCACAGATGCCCACCCCTCTCTTTACCCACCCAATGCAGACCTGCCCTGAAAAGTGACAAACTTGCTACTCAGTCCAAAAGGACCTGCAAGAACCAGAAGTGTAACCACTGAAAATGTGAAGAAAAGAAGAAAAAATTAAAAGAAATATGTTTCATGGACGAACAATTGCCCAGTAGTTAACTAAATGGATTAAATTAGTCCAAATCTGGATAGTGGAGCAGGGTGGACAGTTTATCCCAGCAGGTGAGAGTTCTGGATGTAAAACTTGAAAAAGAAGATTTCCAAATGAGGGGAGAACACATCATAGGATGTTTCTGGCATGAGGCTAAAAATAAGTTTGCTGCCAATGAAGCCAACATTATAAAGCCCTTCTGGAGGGAAGAGAAAAAAATAAGAAACAAACAGTAATAGCAACATTGAATGGGACATAGGGATAGTATCTCAAAACAGAATTAAAGATAGTCAACAACAGGGGAACAGTTTTGAGAAAATGTGGAGGAAAGTACCAAGAATATTGAGGGTGCAAAGGTGGCATATCAAATCAAATAAGATCAAATGATCAGTGCGGAGAGTTGGATATAATCCATCAGTAATGCTGGGAATCAGTTTTTTGGAGTTTCAGCACAACATTTGATTGGGAAGATTACAGAGCAAATTAAAAAATATTGATTTGGGAGAAGCTTTATTACATATAGATGGGACACTAGTTTGGACTTAGATGAGAATAATGTTGCAAAAGAGCCTGGCCTTTATGATTATGTCCATTTTGTGGCATTGCTGTGAAGTTACTGAAGAATGATCATCAGAAAACTTGATTCTTCGACATTCGTGCTAGAGATCAGGGCTTGCTTGGAGGATGACAAATCTATCCATATGTCCTAGCAACCTGATAATAATTTTCCGTCAACTTGCTCTTTGTTGATATTTACCCCAACAAGAGTTGGGATGCAACATTTTGCTACCAATCATGGTCTTGAATCTCCACCACTTTGGCCTTGAAGAATTTAACCCCCACCAGCAATTAAGAGAGAGATCACTGTCTTACGGGGACACATTGGTGTTGATGAGTGATACTTCATTGGATATATTTTGTTGCTCTTTTCCAAAGGCTTTCACTTATGTTTGTAAATCAGTATAGATAGAATGAATTGTGTGATTTAAAGTGTAAGACTGTTCATTCATTGTGTTTCTCAGTTCGGTCAACATAGTGTTGAAGTCTGGAGTTTCGCCATATTGGGAACACTGTGTATACTTAGTGCTTATGTTCTTTATTGTAGAAGAAATCTGGAAAGACTTTTCAATATTCACATTTTTTAATATGAGACTGTATACTTAACAACAGTTTTGATGAGAAAAGCCCATTCAGCTCCACATAGTGCCACAAATTCTCTCAAGCTTACTGTATGTTTTCAAAATATTGTGAAGTTGAGTTTTGACAACTTCCCAATGATCGTTTCAGTTGTCCTATTTGGGGAATTGTTCCTTCTGTTTATATTCGGATATATAAATATAGTAGAAAAACAGAAAAAGTCTGTACAATTTTTACACATTACACTGCAGTGTCAAATGCAAAAAAATGATTGACTCACCACCTTTCTAGTACTGTATCTATGTCTGTACTAATTGGTAGCTTTTGGAATAACAGTGGTTTCAGAAAATGTATTTCAGGTTACCTACAGTGGGTACGGAAAGTATTCAGACCCCCTTCAATTTTTTCACTCTTTGTCATATTGCAGCCATTTGCTAAAATCATTTAAATTAATTTTTTCCCTCATTAATGTACACACAGCACCCCATATTGACAGACAAAAAAAAGAATTTTTGAAATGGTTGCAGATTTATTAAAAAAGAAAAACTGAAATATCACATGGTTCTAAGTGTTCAGACCCTTTGCTCAGTATTTAGTAGAAGCACCCTTTTGAGCTAATACAGCCATGAGTCTTCTTGGGAAAGATGCAACAAGTTTTTCACACCTGGATTTGGGGATCCTCTGCCATTCCTTCTTGCAGATCCTCTCCAGTTCTGTCAGGTTGGATGGTAAACGTTGGTGGACAGCCATTTTTAGGTCTCTCCAGAGATGCTCAATTGGGTTAAGTCAGGGCTCTGGCTGGGCCATTCAAGAACAGTCACAGAGTTGTTGTGAAGCCACTCCTTCGTTATTTTAGCTGTGTGCTTAGGGTCATTGTCTTGTTGGAAGGTAAACCTTCGACCCAGTCTGAGGTCCTTAGCACTCTGGAGAAGGTTTTTGTCCAGGATATCCCTGTACTTGGCCGCATTCATCTTTCCCTCGATTGCAACCAGTCGTCCTGTCCCTGCAGCTGAAAAACACCCCCACAGCATGATGCTGCCACCGCCATGCTTCACTGTGGGGACCGTATTGGACAAGTGATGAGCAGTGCCTGGTTGTCTCCACACATACCGCTTAGAATTAAGGCCAACTCCCGCATGGAGTTTGCTAAAAGACACCTGAAGGACTCTGAGATGGTGAGAAATAAGATTCTCTGGTCTGATGAGACCAAGATAGAACTTTTTGGCCTTAATTCTAAGCGGTATGTGTGGAGACAACCAAGCACTGCTCATCACTTGTCCAATACAGTCCCCACAGTGAAGCATGGTGGTGGCATCATGCTGTGGGAGTGTTTTTCAGCTGCAGGGACAGGACGACTGGTTGCAATCGAGGGAAAGATGAATGCGGCCAAGTACAGGGATATCCTGGACAAAAACCTTCTCCAGAGTGCTAAGGACCTCAGACTGGGCCGATGGTTTACCTTCCAACAAGACAATGACCCTAAGCACACAGCTAAAATAACGAAGGAGTGGCTTCTCAACAACTCTGTGACTGTTCTTGAATGGCCCAGCCAGAGCCCTGACTTAAACCCAATTGAGCATCTCTGGAGAGACCTAAAAATGGCTGTCCACCAACGTTTACCATCCAACCTGACAGAACTGGAGAGGATCTGCAAGGAGGAATGGCAGAGGATCCCCAAATCCAGGTGTGAAAAACTTGTTGCATCTTTCCCAAGAAGACTCATGGCTGTATTAGCTCAAAAGGGTGCTTCTACTAAATACTGAGCAAAGGGTCTGAACACTTAGGACCATGTGATATTTCAGTTTTTCTTTTTTAATAAATCTGCAACAATTTCAAAAATTCTTTTTTTTGTCTGTCAATATGGGGTGTGTGTGTACATTAATGAGGGAAAAAATTAATTTAAATGATTTTAGCAAATGGCTGCAATATGACAAAGAGTGAAAAATTGAAGGGGGTCTGAATACTTTCCGTACCCACTGTATATTTCATTAACTCATATATCTATATGTCCAGTGGCGTAGCTAGGGTTTTCAGCGCCTGGGGACAACTGAAGATTTTGCACCCCCTCCTGTTTGCCAAAATGCAATGGGGAACATCAATTCGGCGACCCTGGATGCTGCGCCCGGGGACAGATGTCCCCCCTTGCCCCACCAGCTACGCCACTGTATATGTCACAAATAAGAACAATGTTCTCAGGTGTTCCCTCCTCTCAGCTACATTTCCTTACTCTAGATGCTGCATTCAGAGTGCAGAGTGATGGTGTATTGATAGCTCAATTGAAGAAGAATTCTCTGCTCACTAGTGACCAGTCAGGGTTTGCATGAGAAGGTGCCTTATTTTCACAGTGGGCTCTCACCATTTATTCTCACCACGCTACCACTTAATTCTTTTCTCAGAAATTGTTTATACTCAAAATAAAATCAAGAAAGGGCCAAGTGCAAAGCTCTTAGTAGCATCTAACACAGGAAAGGAATATACAACTAGTTGGGGTGTCAGTCCATTCCTCAGAAGAATTATGACATTTAAATAAATACAAACACGCACTGAATATGTATAAAGCCATTTTTGATTTAATAAAACAGAAAACGACAGAATTACAGATCAAAAGGATCTCAACAATATCTGGATATTGATAGTAGAAGTAAACTCATTTATCACTTTAACAAAATACTGAACGATGCAAAGAGTTGTTATGGGTAGATACTATTGTAAAGAACGCAGGACTACAAACTGAGGTTTATATGTTCTGTATAGAGTTTGTTTCAATCTCCAAAATGTATTTTAATGTAAGATCTTTATATAGCAGAAACAGTATCAAGACGATGCCTTTGTAAAGTATGCACATTCTCCCTGAGCTGAACAGAGATTTCTACTGGCTCCTTCACTTTCTAAGAAGGTTAACTGGTGCCACTACATAGGCCGAGTGTGACTTGTCTGGGTCTCTGGGGGAGAGGACTGCGTAATAGGCTAGCACTCCATCTAGTGTTGGTTCTTCTCTTTCACTTGATGTTGTTGGTTGTGGTGACCTATTCAAGCAGTGAAAAATTAATTTAGTTTAGGCCACAAGATTGCTGTTTAATTACAAAATACTGAACGATGCAAAGAGTTGTTATGGGTAGATACTATTGTAAAGAACGCAGGACTACAAACTGAGGTTTATATGTTCTGTATAGAGTTTGTTTCAATCTCCAAAATGTATTTTAATGTAAGATCTTTATATAGCAGAAACAGTATCAAGACGATGCCTTTGTAAAGTATGCACATTCTCCCTGAGCTGAACAGAGATTTCTACTGGCTCCTTCACTTTCTGAGAAGGTTAACTGGTGCCACTACATAGGCCGAGTGTGACTTGTCTGGGTGTCTGGGGGAGAGGACTGCGTAATAGGCTAGCACTCCATCTAGTGTTGGTTCTTCTCTTTCACTTGATGTTGTTGGTTGTGGTGACCTATTCAAGCAGCGAAAAATTAATTTAGTTTAGGCCACAAGATTGCTGTTTAATTCCCACCTTCATCCGGTTGTGTGGCATGCTGCAAGTCACTTAATCTTTCTGTGCAAAAAGCATAGAGCAGCTGTGCTACTGATCTGTATTTTTCAGATGGTGTTTACTTTAGAGAGAGGATAAATTAAACATAAAAGGTTTTTGTGCAAGATTGTGCCAAGGAAAAGAGTGGCACCTGGTTCATTGTTGGGTACTGAACAGTTTCTCTACGCTATGAATGAATTTATGCAGACAGTTAAAATCTTGTACTCAGCAACCACTATGAAGACAGATAAACAAATCTAAAACAGCAAATAAAGCATACAGTATGTATTTCCTACACTGCTTCATACAAAGCAGAATTGCATAATGTACTGGTAAACAGCACGCAAAGCCCAATCAGGATATCAGAAGTTGATTTTCTCTGGAATCTGTATAGATTGGCCTTGTTATGGAATGTCATCTTACCTAGGGCTGGCACCTGCCTTGCTCCTAGTGTTCCCAGTAAACCAAAAATGGATCAATTGGGTTTGATAATGTAATGTTATGTTTTCTGCCTGGGCCTGGGTTTTGTTATATTGCAGGTTTTTTTTTGTTTTAATGCATTGAGATTTTTGTTATGTATCATCTTTACAATCTAATGCAGGGTGCAATTGTTAGCTATGCTTCTGACAGCACCAGGGATTTGGGCTGCATTAATGGCCTTGTGCCCAATGATACCTGAGTGGGTTCCATTTCACAGAAAATTTGTAATGGAAAAATCTGGTTCAGAAACACAAAGCTGCAAATATTAACCCCATCTGGAGACTGACAATGTGAAGTGTGCTATATGCAAGTAAATAAAAATAAATTGATTATCAATCTGCTACAAATATCATATTGAAATTTCTCACAAATATATTAAACTATGGAAAACAGCCCCACATGGTAACATAAAAGTTAATTTTTTCATGTATTATTTTGTGGCAGCTTGGCAGAAGAATGATAAGAGCTTTTGCCCCACAGCTCTATTGACATGGATTCAAACCGCGGCCTGAGCACAACAGTCTACACGTTTTCGATGTGTGTTACTCCGAGTTCACTAGTTATTATCTCATACATTTTAAATTCTGCATGGTTAATTGTCCACTTTAAATCAACCCGGTGTGAGAGTGGGTGTACCCTGTGATAGATAGGTGCCACACCCAGGGTTGGATCTCATGTTTTCAAGCTAGGCCCTGGCTCCCTCAAAATGAACTGAATGAGATGGATAGAAAAACGATTATGAGATTGATTATATAAAACAGTGTAAAATTATGTTCTCAACCATTGTGTGTCAAAAGTATGTCTTCAGAATTTAGATATCATATTGGAATTGCTTCCTTGTAAAAAGATTTGCAATTATTTTCAAGGGATTTACAAGAAAAACATACTTAAGTCTGAGATTAGTTTTAAGTCTTATTGCCCACAAACGTATTTGAATCTATCCAAGATATTTTCTGTCCCAGTAGACATGTTATGTGATTTTTCCTCTTCCAAGTGAGACACAAGGTTTACATATTTCAAAAAAAAATATTTATGCACATATTCATGGTGGAACCAAAATTTAATGTGCCTCTGAGTAGTGCGGCAGCACTAAACAGATGCCGTTAGTCGCAATTAAACCAGCAACTAAGGCATGAAATTGAACAGTTGTGTGCAGCCATCCCAGCAGAAACCTTGGCGAATGTTTTGTCACTCAGTTTTTCACTGCTGCCTAGAAGTCGGCGGTGGTCATCTGCACTAATTCACCATGTGCTACAAACTGTTAATTTTACTATGTCTGAGGTAGCAACCTTTTGTTAATTATGTAATGTGAATTGTTTCTTTTTTATAACCAAAGGATAACTTCTGTACTACAGTACTGATTTTTTAATTCCTTTTGAAAAAAAACCCAAAAATATTCCAACACCTGCTCTTAACAGAACGAACATTGGAGGTTCAAACCAACCACTGTATAGCTTCTTTTGTCAATCCTTATTCTGGGAAATCATTAGGCACCTAAACCATTAACTTCTTAGAAGCAATTAAAATTTGTATTAAAGAAAACAAAATGTAATGCTCGCTCTTAAAACTTGAAACTCTGAGAAGTAAATATTTTAAGTCTAATTGACTCCCTCAGTTTAAGTTCCTCGAGATAACAAGGCTCTGTTCTTTCAATGTGAAGGTTACATGACGATTTAATTGAATTACTTTATGTAGAAGGAAGTATATGGCAACTTCAATGTTTCAAAGCTAAATTAGATTACACTGGAAAGAAAGATGGGGAGGGGAGCTGGGGGTGGTTGGCGGGGTTTTGGAGATGAAGGGAGTCTCAATACAATAATTTATTTTATTATAGCTCAGTATTAAAATCAATACTTATTGATTGAAGTCCTGCTAAAGGTAGTACATATATCCGCTTCTCCAGTCCCTGTAAAGTAGCACTGCAGTGTGGCTTGGAAATCCCAGAGAAAAGAACAGAAGACTTATGCAGAGTGCTGAAGTTGTACACAATAGCAAAAGCTTAAAATGAAAATAGCTCCAGTGGAGCAATACTAATACATTTGACACAGCCTCTGCCCTGTTATTATGCAGAGAAGCTTGTGGTTATCCCTTTTTAAAATTAGGTTTTTTTTTTTTCTTCTCTCCCTCCGTCTACACAGAATCACCGTGATGAAAAAGAACCATTTTTCTTATGGCAAACACATCCTTCTCTCGTGAATTTTTGCCACTGTTTACGGTTCCACATTTTTATCAGCACTCAGCTGCATGAAGGCTTCAATTAGTTCTTGATGAATGATCCCATAAGATCTTGTACTTTCATTTCCCCTGTTACCAGACATTTCAGTACACATTATAAAATGAAATATAATTGTGATTTGGCTGAAGAATCGCTTTTTCTCAGCTTTGTAAGGAGCAGCTAGAAATGGTTTAAATATGCATTGCATTGTGGAACACTAATACAAACAACACATAAAGTAAATCTGCTTCTTGGTGGGAATTAGTTGGCCACCGATATCATAGAGGTTTAAAAATACTTAATTTAAATATATGTGTTTTAGATTGTCTTGGGAAAATAAAAAAGGAAATACATGCCTGAAATTAAAAGAAAAAAAAAAGTTCCCAAACACATGTTTCATCTCATTGAGCCGCATCAGTCATTACACATCTGCTTCCTAGTTTTCTTCACACTGAACACCTACAATTATCCCTACATGAATTTTCACCTGTATCAGCAAGGTATATAAAACAGGTAAAAATGTGTAGATCTTTAGCACAATTAAAAAGGAAACACATGGTGTAAATTCATGCTGTGAGAACCTGTCAAAAGGCCTTATAGCTATGCACAGATGTATACTATAATATTAAAAAAAAAAAACATCAGGAAGAGAACTCAGTTGTTTAACAGTGAATCAAGGAGCATCTCCACAAAGTTACTAGAAACTGTGATGCCAGATTGAAAAGCACATACAACCCAAAGTAAGTATTAACAATGCAGAAATACTTGGTCTGCACTATTATAACGCCTGCGTAAAATATTGATGTATTTATCACTTTGTTGTTTTTCATATTCATATATTTGGAAAATTTATACATTCCAGGTCAACGGTTTAATGTGAGCTTCTGTGGATCTGCCTCAGATGCTTGTTCTGAATAAAGCTCTTCTCAAAGCATCTTTCTTCTTTTTTGTAATCCTCACTATGCCAAGCAGCAGGTCCCCACTGGGAAACAAGACTCAAGGGTAATCAACCGTGCAGTTGGCAGCAAAAGGGTCATTAAAATGGCACTGTTTTTCTTCAAATATGTGAGTGCTAGCTCTTCTTCCACAAGAGCACAGTCTTTGGACTAAGACGGAGAAACTTGCTGCTATCTCAGCTGGTATTTGGTGAAGCAGGCCCAAAAAAACAGTATTACCTTGCATTAGCTTGTCACAGATAATAAGTGTGAATGCTGAGCTACTCAGAATGTAGAGAAAATCCTGGCAGTGGACAAATATATGGCTCGTTTCTGTCATGGGGGTACTTCATTTTATAATAAACATTAACAAAAGGAAGAATAACTAGTAAATGAATACATCCAATTTGAATTACTGTAGATGATAATAGTGGAAGTCCAGACAGAAATCTGCCTCATAAAGTGAAATAAGGGGGAACAAGGGAGGACTCAGAACCCCCTTAATGATTCAGAAAGGGATATTTGCTAAATTTCAGAGGGATTCTGTTATAATTTAAGTGATCATTTTGAATAATTTAATTCTAATGAAGTTAAATTTTAAAAATAAAAGTATAAAGGAAATGTTTTTGTTATAAATTCTTATTGTATGCAATTTTTGTGTTTCATTTCTACTAAACATGCGCTAGTAATCTACTGGAATCAGAACTGGAATATCACAACCTAGTAAAATATTTTTAAGTATAAAGTTGATAAGCACACCAACATACAGGTCTTAATAAAGTGTCTTGATCTTCTGAAAAAGTCTCCCATGACATTCATTATAAATTAAGTCTTAACTATTAATTTATGAATTTTCAACAATGAAAATATCAAGACTTAACTACCTCTCTAGATTGTATGGCAGGAGCTGTAGACACGCTAGCTGAGCCGCCTGCATTTTCCATGCATGGACTTTGGACTTTTTCGGTCCCAGTGCATTTTTTCTCCTGATGGAATAAACTTGTACGCATTGTCTACATTGTGGACCTGTTAATTTCACTTTTGTTTTGTTTTCATTTTTGATTTTATTATTGTTTAGTGTTTTTGTTGCAACTTCATTCTTAAACTTTTGCTGTTTTTTTTTACCATGGTTAGAACAAAAGCATTAGAATGATTACTACAAAAATCATCAGGCAACATGAGCATTGCAATGGTATTTAAAATGGTGATGCATGGAAGGTAATTGTCCAAGTTTATGGACATTGTAAAAAGATTTTCATGGTAGTTTAGATTTTGACTTGGAACAAACAAATATTCTGTACTTCTTTGGCTTGGTTTATTAGATTGTATTTCAGGCTTCGTATTTAGATGTGTTCATTTTCTGGTTTTCGACTCTTGACATGTACTCCAACTGTGTCTCTGTCTTGTGACCACATAATAATACATTTTAATTATATAGCGCCTTTCCCCATGTGCATCCTCTGGTCCTGTTCACTACTGATCCACCTGTGAGTTCCATTCTGGCAGTAATAAAAGCAGTGTAATGCCAAATTTGTATGAATCTACAGGCATATATACCCTGTATTGAGCCAGAACTGGAGAAAGAATGAAAAAGGCAGAACTCATTACTGTTAATCAAAAATTGTAGCATAGAATTGTTTTGCAGTTTGAGAAGAACACGAAATTCATTGTGCAACATATTATTGTAAAAGTAAGTAACTATATTGGAACATGCTGCAGGAAAAATGATATATAACTACTGCAACACTATATAAAAAAGCTCATGGAAATTTGAAATCAACACTAATTTACTCCTATTTCAGATTTACCTTACATCTTCACTGTTTTTGTGATCCCACCACACTGCCAGATATCCAAAATAGTCTAGCGTGAATTTCCCAAAATTATGACATAATTTTATCCTATGGTGCATGGCAAAGATTCAAGGAAGTTCTGAGGTACACTCACAAATGTATAAACTGAACAATATTTAAATAGGTTTTAACAAAATTCACTAAAGACTAAGTAATCAGCACAGAGAAACAAAAATAGCAAATACAGTAGATAAGCCCAAATGGGACTTAAATATCAAGTACCTGGAAAATGGTTAATAAATCTTCATATTGTATAATTTCCTTACCTTGGACACCATAGCATTCAAGCAAAAGACAACTTTCACCATTCAAGACTTAAATATGGATCCATATAGTCAAAATGGGCCAAGTTTCCAAGCCAGCTTCAAGATTCTTTCTATTATTTTAAGCGACATGGTTCTAAATCTATTGCATAAGTGTTCCCCGGGTTGCTACATGCTTGGTCTGGGTGTTTTCTAGTCCCTTGGGATTCTTTCTGGCCTGGGCGCTCTCGGAGTATCCACTTTTAAAGCATCATGTGAAGAGGATCCAGTGTGTTTTGATTCCTCATTAGATACACTGGCCTATAACTCTTGGCATATAACATTTAACTGACAGGCAGCCAATAACACCTTGCCGCAAGGAACAGCTAAGGGAGCTTTCAACGGTAGCAATCTGGCCTCATTGGCATGTTTGTTCAAGTGCAAGTCAAGCTCCTTCTTTTAGATTTCTGCAGCTCTTTCAGGGGTAACAGGGGGTAACAATAAGAGTGCTGAAGGATATAGGTGTCTCTTTGGACCCTGCTAAAGTGTTGGAGTTTGAAAAATCAGTGACGCGTGAATGTAACATAGGTAAGAGGGGTGCACATATAAATCAAGGCTAATAATTTAGTGCCTTTACTGTATTAACTTGTCCACCATTATAAAAAGAACCTTGGAGGATAAAGTACCTTTTGTGGATAGTTTTAACACAAAACAGTGCTGTGAGGGATAAAACCAAAAAATAAGTTCAATAAACAGTTAAAACCAAGAATAAAAGGCAGAACATGACTCAACTTTCTCCCATCTCAGTTCTACCACTTCTCTCTCTCTGTCTCCCTCCAGGTCTGTTCAGCAGGCAGAAATGAACCTGGTCCTCATTTTGGTTCCAATCCCAAGTAACCTCTGCTGGGACCTGCTGGGAGCTCCTGACTCTGGCTCCCTTTTCCTGCCACCTCTTTTTGTTTCTGCAGATTTTCCCTTCACTCCATTGTGGGGCGTCCCTGACCATTTCAACTTCTTCTACCTGATTCTGCTCTCTCTACTTTCTCTCATGTTTTCATCTTCCTTTTCCCACCCTTTACTGACCCAGTCAGACCCTTTATATAATCCTATAAGTGCAGGTCCTGCACTAACTGACCTACGGAACTGCTAATGGGGGATGACAGCACACATCACTTACCTGCATTTGTATATTTAAATAATCCATTCTCTTATTAGTGCTCTGTGGACATACGTCTTGCCTGCATACACCCAAACTCTAGTGTCTGAGAAGCACCATTTTAAAACAAAATCTTGCACCTGCTGTGTTCTACTATTGACCCATGATACAATATCACAAGATTTTAATTTTTAAGACAATCAAAGCTTCAGGAGTGCATAAACAGAAATGGTACTCTGTCATCTTAATAGCAAACACAGGACTTTCATTGGCTCCAGAAGTGACTTCTGGACTCAGCCAGAAGTAACGCTATGATGGCATTTAAGGATGTCTAACAGCCAAAGGCCCTTTATGTCTACAGTCGGTAGGCCATTTGATGTCAGGGATTACTGGTAGGAGTTAAAGGAGTCAGAAGCAAAAGAGAGAGAAAGAAAGAAATAAAAGTGAAAGACAAGAGATGAGGAGAGTGTTTCATTTTGATTTTGAAGCAGGTAAGTTCAGAGTTATCCCAGTGAGTTGACAGGGATCAATAAAATTAAGTAGACCCACAGAAACTAAAATTTGACTCCTTTTCTACTTGACAAAGTGCATATTCCTATCCTGTGTTAAATTTATTTAATAAACCCACAATTGTTATACATTTGGCATCCTTGGTGTCTTTCAGGTTAGGAGAGTAACTAAGAAAGTGTCCTTTTTTTAAGACAATATTCTATAAATGTTGGGGGGATCGGAGGAACACAATCCTCTGTGTTCCTGGGAAAGCTTATGCCAGGGTACCGGAAAGGACAGTTGTGGAACCTCTGATCCAGGTGGAGCAATGTGGATTCTGGCCAGGTTGTGGAGCAGTGGACCAGCTATGTGGATTCCGGCCAGGCTGTGGAACAGTGGACCAGCTATTTACCCTAATGAGGATTCTGAATTGGGCATGGAAGGACACCAAATCATTTTACATGTGTCTTGTGGGCATAGAGAAGGCATATGAATGTGTTCCTCAGAGGATTCTGTAGGCGGTGCTGGGAGAGTATTGGGTTCCAGGAGTCTTAACAAGGGCTACTCCGTCCCTTTATAATGACTGTGACAATGGCATCCACATACTTAGAAAAAATACCTGCATCATTTTCAATGAGTGTGGGACTTCATCAGGGCTGTGCTTTGTCTCTGATTTTTATGGACAGATTATGAAGGTACAGCTGGTGGCCTTAGAATGATGTCACTGCTTATTGCAGACAATTTTGTCCCATTGGCTTCATCAGGTTGTGAACTCTAGCATGAATTGGGACAGTTTGCAACCAAGTGTGAAGTTGTAGAAATGAGGATCAGTACATCCATATCTGAGGCTATGGTTCTCCGTAGGAAAAAAAAGGTGGACTGTCCTTTTTAAGTGGGAGGTGATTTCATTCCTCAAGTGGAGGGGTTTAAATATCTTGAGGTCTTGTTCACGAGTGAGGAGGGAAAGGGTTGGTAAGATTGACAGATGGATCATGGCAGCAAATGTAGATTTGAGGTTGCTGTACGGATCTATAGTGGTGAAGAATGAGCTGTGTCAGGAGGTAAAGCTCTCATCTTACAAGCTGATCTATGTCCCTACCCTCACCCATAGTCATGAGCTTTAGGTAATGACTAAAAAGATGAGATTATGACTAAAATTAACTTTTTCCAAAGGATGTCTGGGCTGTCTCTTACAGATAGGTTGAGAAGCAAAGACATCTGGGAGTGGCTCAGAGTAGAACCACTGACCCTCTGCATTGAGATGAGGCAGTTGAGGTGATTCGGGGATCTAATAAGGATATCTTCCTACTGAGGTTTTACAGGCATGATCAGTTGAAAGAGACCCAGGGAAGACCCCATTGTGAGGATTATTTCTCTCAGATGGCTTGGGAATGTCTTGGGATCCCACAGTATGATTTGGCAGTTGTGACTGGGGAAAGGGACATATGGGCCTCGCTACTAAAAATGTTTCCCCTGCAGCCTCATCTTGAATAAGCAGATGAGAATGAAAATCAACAAAAAGAGAAACTATCAAATCATGATATCATGTGAGTAGCACCAGATTAGCCTGTATTGCTGATTTGACATTTTGCCAGTTTAACTCTGGGCAGGACTGTTATATTCTACTGATGTGCTTAAAGTAGAGTAAATCAATGAAATACTACACACAAGAATTGTACTGAACCATCATGCAGACAATAATCAGATAAGTAAATAGGAACAGCACCATAATTATAAAATTTGGGTTGGAAAACATAGGTGACAGCTTCTGTAGTAAATTATAACACATAATGGAAACACATTTTACAATACTGCCTATTATATTAATATATAATGTAATTATTTATTCTACTCTTGGATTCTCACCCATGTTATGGATCCTTTACATTCATCAAAATGAAGAGATCTTCTCTTAGTTTTGTTTATCTATTTTTTCTTACATTGTGAACGACAAAATCAAAATGAATGCAGAGTTTATAAGATTTGGTTTAACAAATTCAGGAACCAGTTTGCATAAGCTATTGATGATTTCTCCTTTACTATTAGCAATAACTTTTGAATTAGGTAAGATAAATATATTAAAGAATGACACTTTCCCTATTGTCTTAGCTAATAGTTTGTAAAAAAAAAACAAGACAAGAACTTAAACAGTAATGTTTCTAAGCTTTAGAAATCATTAGCCATAAAATCATTTTCCCAATGTAGTAAATATAAAGAAAATCATAAAAGACTTGCCATCATCAATAATGGTTACCACAATCCCTTTCCCAGTGATATTTTTTTTCCATACAGGCATGATATTGAGGTCAAATCTTTTAGGGCTTCCATATTGTCCTTGATTGTACTAAAATGAATAAAAAAAATTAAAATGAAATCAATAAAAAGATGGGCTATGAAACAAGCTATGAATCATTTGAAAAACAAACATATTTTTGCGTCATCTGTAAAACAATAGTCTGGGCATAAATAGACAAGAATATAATGCAATGGGATAATATTTTTCTCAAAGGGATAGTTAAACATGATTATTTTTTGAAGGAACGGTGGCCTGATTTACCTAAAAACAGCAGGCATATGAATACATACTCTGTATTATTTCAAAGAGCTATAAAAAAGCTAGAATATTAAAATACAAATGGATGATTTATTCAAAGCACAATAATCAGGACTGTCAGCACCTTCATTTTTACCGCATATTTATGTGATTAAGTAAAATTCATAATGCAAAAGTTAATACTGTACTAGTATACTTTAAATAAACAAATAAATATAGTTTATTCGCGTAAATCCAGAACAATTTGTTACATGATTAGCCAGACTTACTTATTATTTCCATTTCTTTTGATGGCTTACACCATTGCAAATATTTCTAGCAATGATACAAGAAAAACCTTTGCAAGAATTTGCATATTTTGCAGGTAATGGAAGTTAAGTGAATTCCATAATTCAAATAATGACTGAGATGTGAGATGTCGGTCTTAAATCTTTCAGACCAAAATGATTTTCAACAGACTTTAGGTGGCTTTCAATAAAGAATCAAGAAGCACCACTTTTTAAACAACCTGGAGCACAAACACACACACATAATAATAACAATAATAATGGTAATACATTTTACTTATATAGCACCTTTTCCGATGCTCAAGGAGCATACACACACATGCACATTGTCTTTTAAATGACTGTAAGACTTAAAGGCAGTAATATGTTCTGTCACAGAACCCCAAGATAACACCACTCCACATCACATTGGATCTTCACCTATCACCGTATCCAACCAGACATTATCTTCAGTCAAATGTTCATGTACATAGGGTGGGTGTAGAGATACTGTGTTGTATTCTTGGAACAGAAATCAGGAAAAACAAATGCACAAATAAAGTGAAGCAAGGATCTTGTCCTCTTAGGGCAAAAGAGTTAAAGCACAAATTGTTCAGATAAGCAGATAGAGGAGGTAAAAAATGTGCACACAGAAAGGTCAAAACAGATACAGTATACAAAAGTAGGGGGTACACAAGATGCTAAGAAAATAACTCAATGAACTAAAGAGAAACCCTGCTTAAGGATTTTGCAATAAAAATGACTAAAGAGTGTTTGGTATTGTCAGTTCATTTGCAGTTGACAAGCAACAACGGAAGGTGTATCAATTTGTGCCATGAGTACAAAACTTGAGATAGACAAGGCAATGGTCTCAACATGGAAAACATCTTAGTTTCTTGAAAGAGTCTCAACCAGAACGGCACCAAAAAATAATCCATAAATTACAGCCCAGAGCTCATTATTAGCATAAGATATAGAAGCATTCCATAATTGATGAACAGACATCATGACCATTCAGTGACTCTGGGAAACTGATATCAAGTGCAGTCAATCACAAATTCAGTACGATTAAAAGTTGTACAATTGGACTTTAAAGCCATCCGACAAGTGAGAGTCAAATTCAAGTTTTACAATATGTAAGAGCAACAGAGCAACTAGGAATAACAGAAAAATCCCTGTCTCCAAAAATGTATGTTGACTAAGTGCAATGCACATACAGCATCTTCCATTGCCATGGCTGAAACCTTTAAATTGCCCTCCACTCTATTCTGTCTTTAACCTTCTAGTGTATCTTTAGAATACGTCTGTTCCATTTACAATACATAATGTTTTAATTTCAACTAAATAACTTGGCACTTGGTGCTTCCTGACCTCTGTTTTCAATGCATATTCCTTTAGTGTCACTGACATCACTACGTCAAAGCCTTTGAGAATTCTGAAGACTTGGAGTAGTTCCCTACACAGCCTCCCTTGTGAAGACAGACAAGGTTTAATTCCCTTAGCCTACCAGAATAAGACAGTCAGGGATTTACTGGGACATCAGTTTAGTTTTATTTTCGCTTTATGTTCTCATTTTGTATTGTGGAAGATCAGCCTCGACACAGACAGACACAGAGACAGATAATGTCCAAAACACACGCTTTTATTCTTTTGCATACACAGCACAAACACAGTGCACAAACCACCACAAAACTCAGTTCTTCTTTTCTTCTGCCTCCTCCACTCCTCTCCTGCAAGCTCTGTCCACTGCCACCCGACTCCGGCTCCCTGAATGGAGTGAGGCGGCCCCTTTTATGGCACACCTGGATGTGCTCCAGGTACTCTCTGATGATCTTCCAGCAGAACTTCCTGGTGTGGTGGAAGTCCTGCCCTTGCACCCTGAAGCACTCCGGGCATATCTGGTTCCTGTTCTGGCAACACTTCCTGGTGTGGTGGAAGTGCTGCAGTCCATGGCTTGGGAACCATCCAGGCGCCCCCTGGCAGTGGCCACGGACCCCTACAGGGTTGAGCTTCCCAGCTCTGTATCTGGATGCTATCCAGGGGTGCTGCCCTCTTGCATGCCAGGGAAGATATGGCCCCTTTCCTGGTCCTTCCTTTCTCGAGGCGTCCAAGTGGGGCAAGGTCCCTGTTCGGTTGCCACAGTATTTATTGACGTACTTTTTTTTCCTTTGCATTTATTATCTTTTTATTATGTTTATTTGTATTAGCAGATAATCATTTGCTGTGATTCTTTTTTAATGAAGTTGTGTTATATTTATTTTTCTGTGTCAAAGGAGCAGGGCCCCTAAACATAAAGGGGTAGCCATCTGAACACCTATTTAAGATCTCCTCACGCCTCATTTTTCCTTTCTGCCTTTGGCTTCCCTTCTCTGTGCAAGTGCGTATTCTAGTGAGTTATGAAATGTGTTGTGTTTTTTCGTCATTGTAATTTCTGTTCTGCTTGGAATAATAGATTTAGAGGTTTTTATTTTTCCCCTTTTGCTATTGCTATTGTAAGAACCATTTTCCTAGTTATATAAGATTCATAAATATTTTACTAGATGACAATACATAATCTATGGGAGGTTCCTATAACCCCATAAGTAGAATTAAATTGGTATATTCTTGCCATTTCTAACAGCTTTGAGTAAACATTATTCTTCAGCTAGTGACCAGCCTTGCCATGTGTAAGGTGTAGAGGGCATAAGGGTTTAAACCGTGCCTCAGGGTCTATGGGCCTTTTGAATGTGTGAACAACTCTTAGAAAACAGTGCTTATTTAATTACTGTACCGTACGTTTAAGGCGTACAGAAGAAGAAATTAAGAACCTTTAAGTATAGAAGAAGAAGTAAAGAACTTTTAAGTACAGAAATAACTAAACTTTCTCAAGAAAAGTTAAGTTTAGAGAAGATACATTTTGCCTTTTATTCTACATGTGTAACAACTTTTTTCTTTTATTCTTGTGTGGATTATTTGCTTTTAACTTTCACTAAATAATTTTGAAACGAACTTTTGGACTGAGTGTTTACTTTCGACACATGTTTTACCCGTGCTAGATCTCGCCTTATGTTTCGGCAGCTACAGCTATTAAGTATATTTTGTTAAAGAAATAGACGTTGCTACATTTTTACATTTACATTTATAAGATCTTCGGTTATTTGAAGTTTTGTGATATTTAAAATTTCATCATTCCATTATTAGTAAACACTAATTAAAACATACATGCTTTGTTGACAGATTTTTGGGGGGTGAACGTTTTTTCTTTCTCAAAATGGCTAACAATGATGCATTTAGTTTCTCCTCTGTGAACAGCTTTTTGGACTGCTGTGTCATGGCAGAACTGCACATAATACTCCAAATGCAGTCTCACTAGCACAGAGCCAACAAAGATTTATGTTCAACAGTTTGATTTTACAATATTACCTACAATTTTCATTGATTTTTAATGGCTTCTGCACTTTGCCTAGACACCGATAATGCTGTGCCAAAGTAAATCCCAAATTCTTTGTAAGAAACTCTCTGTAGAAAAGTGTTGTCCATCTTGTGTTCATAATGAATGTTGTTTTTGCTTTTATGTGGCACTAATTCGTTACAAGGAAACATAATATAATAATGTCCAGTAACAATTGTATCCCTCACACAATATGGTAAAAATGTAAATTTTGGTTTTATGGAATATTTAGAAAGTTCTTGTTTTGTGGTTCTGTAATATAACAAATGCAACAACACGACACTAACTGTTGACAATTGACGTTTAATGGACAATCATTGAAGAATGTGATAAGCTGATGACGATCTCTTCAAACTCCAACAGCTTCCATCAACAAATGAAAAATGGTTGTCTGAGATAATCTGAGTTCAGGTTGAAGCCAAACTATATCAGTAGGGGAGAATGATGCCTCTTTTGATCATTTGTGAAGTGGAGCTAACGTTGGCAGTCATTTAGGTGTTCTAAGCTTGGAGAGATGGACATCACATGCAACTTTCCGTTTTAGTATGCAGTGCATAGCACAAATACGAACTGTGTTTTTTCAGAGAGTGGTCTTGCTATCTTTGTCGAACCTCTTTTCCATTTGTTGCATTAAGGAGTCTAACAGTGAGTTGTCTTGTAGGCATTGATATGGCTTTGAGATTACTCCATGTTACATCCTCATTATGTTCCTAGCATAATTTGACAGCCAGCTATGCTCCTTACTTAATCACCTCAAGATATGCAGGTTGACTTCTTTTTTTTTTTATTTAATTTTATTAAAAAAACAAAAAGGTTCAAAACAAATAAACCCCCACCCCTGAGAAAGAGAGCTAGGCCAGCAGAGTAAAACTTTAAGCTAGTAAAAATAAATAAATAGATAAATTAATAAATGAATAAAGATAAATGGAGTAAAAAATGGGAAAGAACCTGCTTCCTCAATTTAAATGCGTATTCTAAAATGTTATTGAAGGTTGACTTCTTTTATTGTAACAACTAAGGACCGGATAATGCAGAAGTAATGAAATTCAATAAAAGTTTGACTAACGTAAACAATTAAAATGGTAAAATAAGAGTTATGGCACTAAAAATACAGCAATACTAGTTTTAACGAAGTAATGAGAAACACAGTTCTTGTATTTAAATAAAGAATACACACTATAAAAGGCGCTATATATGCGCCCGACCTGACACAGACTCACAATGGAGGCACGTTAAAATCAACAAAAGATTTATTTTTTCTTCAGCTGAGGTCCATGTCTTCCCCGTGTCCTTCAGCCCTAACACAGTCCCAAGCACACCAAAATAAAGCAAAGTAAAGCACACCAATCTTCTTCCTCCACCACTCCTCCCAGGCAACCTCGTCCTCCTCCTCCCAACTCAGGCTCCCGAGTGGTAGCCGCTGGCTCCTTTCATTAGGCACCTGGAAATGCTCCAGGTGCTTGATGGCCAAGTACCGGCTGCACTTCTGGGTGTGGCAAAAATACTGCCCACAAGGGCCCAGTGGTTCCCGCTGCAGCATCCCCTGGTGGCGCCTGTGGAACCCAACAAGGCTGCACCAAACTCCAACTCCTATGAAGCCCTGAGGGAGTGCGAGGTACCACTACAACCCAGGGAGGCTGCCATCTAGCATCCAGGGAGAGGTATTGGGTCTCCCATGCTTGCTCCCCCGGAACATATGCTAAAGGGGCATCCAGGCCAGGCAGGAGCACCGTATAAGTATTACAGATCATGTGAAGAAAAAGGGCAACAGCTACAGTTCTAAATATGTCTAAAAATAGGAAATCAGAGTATGATGAAATAGTAAAGTTGCGAGACTACAGCAGTTGGGTTGTATAATACTAGTGTCTCTGTAGCACACAAAGGAGTAGTTTTCGAAACAGAGGAATATTACAATAAACAAATTAACTGATTTACAGGTAGAGAAAAAATGCTTTTGAGCAAGTGGTATTTCTCACAGAACTGTTATACTAATGTAAAAATATATCACATAGTTAAGTCTATAAGAGTTTTGTGGAATGCCTGAAAATTCAATAAAAGGGATAAATATGTGATTTTTTTTTTTTTAGAGATGCAATCAGTGCTTTAGTATGGGCCGGAGTTGGCAGGAACACAGGTCTGTCAAATATACCTGTCCCCACCTTAATAACCACTTTGTAAACCCACATTAGGTAGACACTGGTAATTTGCTCTCTCAGCACACTGATTGTAATTGGTGAACAGCAACAGCAAGAAAAATGGGACTAAAACAATGAGTCAGATTCTACATTTCTACAGGAGTCTCATGTAGAGTGCTGGTCATGATTTTAATATTCCGTACAGGACCAAAGTTGTTTCTTTGTGACAGCAGGATGAAATCTTTAGAACGTAGACTCAAATAAATTTTACAAATTCAGGCACATGCACCCCATTGCATTAAAGTATTGGTCATACTAGACCAATCAAAACCTTTAACCAATAGGAAGCGGCAGAGTGGTCTTGTGACCACCTTTGCTGAACCTGAGTGTGTGAAGGGCACTTGCTGAAGAAAGACAGCAATAAGTAGCAGTAAATGTCTGATCTGGGATTTGAAAGGAAATGTTGACTATTCATTTTAAACCTATACAGTGTTTCTCACTTATAAAAGAAGATCTGCATTATATGCTGAATCAATGTTGTCTGCTTTGTAAAGCCACCATGTCTGATCTTAAGTAAATAACTGCTTTACGTTTTCCCTTGACCTGATCTTTTGCAGGTTGCATATATGTCTTAAACGAACCAGCTAAGTAGTAGACATATTGACATAAGCATGAGTTTTGTAGTCACAGGATGCGAGTTTTGATTAAATGTACTGCACCGAGGCGCCAATAAGAGGCAATGCACAACAGTGCAGTGTGCCCAGTGCAATGTCGGTATAATTTATTTAGTATTCATGTCTAAAACATAAAACTAGTACATCAACATACCTAAACTGGGGCTGATATACTGGACTGTCATGGGAATGACTTGACACCCTTTATTTAGGGGACTTGCAATATTTTCATAATTTAGAAAAGGTGGTCTTGCATTGCAATTTAAGCCCATTGTGTCGGCTAATAACATGGTCATAAATGGCTTTTTTTCACTGAAGTTGAGGTCATTCAAATATTTTTGCCAACTACAGCACTGGATACAGTGGACAACAGTGTTGCTTGTATTTCTACCAGACTTTCAATATGTTTTAAGCTGTTTGAATTTTTGTACTTCAGCTTGTGTATAATGGTGTACCAAAGAGAACACGTAGGGAGGTACAAATGGCAGATTCTCCCTGCATACTCTAATGGCCTATGCCACTACCTGGAGAAAGACATGCAATTTGGTAACACTAATCAATGAGGCAGCAACTGTCTCATGCAAAGCCATTTCTTATTCCTGAAAAATACAAACTTTATATCAGCTAGAGTCTTAAAGGGCTGAATGGCCTGTTCCTGTCAAAATTGCCCTAGTAAGGATATAGTTATCCAAACCACAGTAAACTGAGAATATATAATAACATTGGTTAAATATAATTTTAACAGCATCTCTTCAACAAAATTAAATAAACTAGCATTTTTTTCATGTATACTAAGCACTTTTTATTTTCTGGGCTCCAGGTACAAACTGTATACTCTGTTAAATTCTCTTGTAGCTGCCAGAATTAATAAAGCCGAAATTAACATCATTAATTCCTGGCAAGCAGCAGATAAATGGGCAAAAGTCAAAATCTTTGAACCTCCCTGATATTTAGACTCAGCAAGTTGGCATTTCATACCAAGTCAAACAGGGCTTGTGAAGCTGCCTCGAAACTGCAGTGTACGATTCATTTCTTAGTGTTTCTGCATCCATTAATTCCTGTTTTCCACAAATTTGACCTATTTTTTTAATCTCGCCCTCATTTTTTTTTCACTTAAACTCAGTTCTTAGCTTTTTGTGTTAACAAGCTTTTCTGAAATATCTTTCTCTCATCCTTAGGGAGGTATTCTTAAGTGACACAAATAAATTCAGAGCTTTGTGGAGCTGGAGTACACCATTACCTGAAACAAGGAATAATTGTGACAATTGTTGTCATCTAACCAAACATTTTGGGTTCACCAGCTATAGTGGTAACACCAGATCGTCGAATTTTCCCTAAGATTACACAGTTATTGCTTTTACCAAGTATGTTAGTTATGATATTGTAGGTAAAAGGCCCTGGAGGATGGAAGATGTCCAACTGGCCTAGATCACCAGAACTGTGACTTTGTCCTTATATCTATGTATGTCTCATGACACTATAGATTTCGTAAATTTTAATCTTGTGAGTACAGTACATTCCCAAGCAGCGTATAGCATAAAGCTACGCAACATCCAGAAATGAATTCAGTGTGAATCGTGTGGATATGACTGCATTGATTATGTTAATAGTAATAAAACACCATCAGAAACTCCAATTTGGACAACCTGCATAAAGAATACAGATTTAAAGGCTGAAACAGATTTGTGTGTTTATAACTATATTATTGCGTTCATCTTTATACTACATTTTGGTGTGCAAGAACGTGCGTCCCTTCCTTAAATCTACATCAGCAAACTTTAGATATATTTTTTTTTATCGTCACCAGTTTATATACATGGCCAAGCACATGTTACTTTGTCTAGAGCAGGGGTCCCCAACTACGGTCCTGGGGGGCCACCGTGCCTGCAGGTTTTCATTCTAACCCTTTTTTAAATTAGTGACCTGTTTTTGTACCTAATTAACTTCTTTTGAATTCATTTTAATTGACTTGCTCTTGAAGATTCAGACCGCTTAATTGTTTCTTTTTCCTTAAGTAGCAGCCAAACAATAATGAGGTACAAAATGAGCCAAAAGAGGAACAGCAAACTGTGCCCATCATACAATATCTGAAAATAAAGAAAGATGAAGGTCTCAGAAATGCTGATCTTCTCAGGTTCCCATTTTAACAGTGCTCTTAGAAAAGAGAAAATCAACAATTTTGGAAATGTATGCTATTGCACAATGAGAGCAGCAACAAGCCATGGAATTAAAGAAGACGTTTAATTGACAACAAGAATCAGTGCCTAATTAAGTAACTGTTTGGAGTGAAATTAGTTGGAGTTTGAGGCCCTGACTTAATTGGTCTTCTGTTGACTCACTCACTTCACATTTCATTTCTGTTTAAGGAAAGAAACAAAGCAATACAGAGGAACGCTGAAAAAATTTAGGGAAACAAATAAATAAAAAAAAACAAATCAATTAAAATTAATTGAAAAGAAGTTAATTAGCAGAAGCAGTGCACTAATTAAGAAAAGGGTTAGAATGAAAACCTGTAGCCACTAGGGCCCTCCAGGACCAGAGTTGTGGATCCCTGGTAGAACAACCTTGAGTTCTTGTCACAAAAAAATCAACGAAAGCTAATTTTCAATAAAAGCAGGGTTTAGCTGAAATATTGTGTTTAAGGAAGTATTTTCTTCTGAAATATATTATTTAATTCAATGAGTTACGTCAGCATACATATATATAACATATCAGTTACTATAGATGTCAAGCATGTGCAAACAGGAGACATCTTCGGGGCTCTGGACAGGTAGGCAATACCACTCTGAGTCAAAAGGGGGTGCTCTTTCTAATGCAATGTTGTTTACTACCCACAGTTCAAATGGATACTGGCTGGCACTTCTAGTTCTCCACTACCAAGCCCCGCCCCTTCTAAGAACCCGCTTTTTAATTCAAACCTGCATTAAAAGGAAGAAGTCATTATCAAGACTGATTGTGATGGAGAAGATCGCTCAGGAGCTCTGCTTTCTGCTTGCACTATTTTAGCACTATCATGTGCACTTTATTTTGCCTTTATTACATTTAACCTGATTAATTGAATTTTTGCTGGTTCCCCAACACTTTCTGAGGCTTAGTTCTATAGTTCTTTACATTTATATAGCGCTTTTCTCACTACTCAAAGCGCTCAGCAATTGCAGGTTAAGGGCCTTGCTCAAGGGCCCAACAGAGCAGTGTCCCTTTTGGCATTTATGGGATTTGAACCGGCAATCTTCCGATTGCCAGTGCAGATCCCTAGCCTCAGAGCCACCACTCCGCCTTCTCAACTAATTGATTCGTGTCAGTGTATACATAGAAGCATGTAAGTTATGTTATTTATTAATTTTCTCATCCTTCTAGTATGCTTACAGTTATAAGCTCTATTCACCCAACCAATATTAGAGCCTTCTTTTCACAGATGGTAGGTCCTGCTGTAATAGCTAGATTGTTATAACAGACTATGGACAACCCTCCCAGTTCATTTTCTCCAAAAAGGCTGCTAATTGCAGCTCTTTTATTCTATCATCCTCTGTCAACTGGTCATCATTATGTTAACAGGAGTTTATATTGTCAAGATTTGTTAGTGGTAATCACTGAGATTCATTTCTGTTTTACTGTTTGTTTAACTTGATTAGTATGCTTATGTATGTAAATGCTGTATGGTTTAGTAAATTACCATTATCACATTATAGTTGTAAATAAGTGCTCTGTGCCTGTGCTTGGTGAAGAGAGCTTTACAAGAATAAATTGAATTGAATCCACCTATTATTATTTTATATTCAAAATTAGTAAATGTATATAATGTGAAAATGACTCATAATTATAAGTTTTATCACATACATCATTTTAATACTTTGTATCAATATGTCATTTCTTTAAGTAAATCCTTCCATCCATCTATCTGTTTTCTTACCTTCATTCACATTTATTCACTAAACATTATGATTTACTGTACAGGTACATAACTGCATTAGCTTGATGATAGTTTATATTTAATTATCATAAATATTTCTTAGTTGTTTTTACAGTTGTCTTTTACTTGTGTATTTAATTAGACCAATATACTGTGACTGCCTTGCACTATATGTATTTCTTTTAAGGAAAATTGTTATACTCAAAAACTGCATCTGAATCTTCAGCGCTTCAGAGTAAATCTAAATGGAAGACAAAACACATGGTTAAAGTATGGAAGGACATAGAAAAATGAGGTGCAGAAGGGATGTCAAGAGAGCTGGAGAGAAAATGTAATGCATCTGGGAAGAGCTTCTCCCAGCAGGCCAGTGCGACACTTTGGCATAATTAGTTGGACTGTGGGGCAATTAAAAAGGAAAAGACTCAATACCAGTCCAAGTCACTGTATAACCAAGGGGAATCACAAGCTTTTTGGAGATATCAAACTCCTTAGTAATTATTTTCTGATCAAAGGTTGGACAGCAGCTCTAAAAATAAGCCAGATACTTAAAGAAAGAAAACGGGAGGGTCAACATCAGTTTCAAGGTGTATAATAAAAAGGAAAGAAAAAGAAGTGAGATGTCGAGAGAGTGAAAAGAAGATTAATGTATTCCTATTCAGTGGCAAAGTCATTTACTGAGGAAAATTTCAACTTTGAAAATCTCAAAAAACTTTTATAGATAAATTCTTGAAGGTGCTTATATTGTGAGCTGAAGAAAATGCACTTGAATTGCACACCCTAAAAGTAAACATACCCTGTATCTATATTAATAGCTGGGGGCCCTAATGGTGGCCTTTGACACTTAGATACATACCAAACAGGTATAAATGAACTAGATTTTGGTGTACCACTAAAGCATAAATGGCTTATCCACTGCATTAACCTAGCGCAGCACTTATAGTCTTGCTTCTCATTTCTATCTCCGTTCTTACTCATTCCAGACCCAGGACTCTCTTCCTCATGCTGGCTGAGTGTTAGCCCTTCTCCTCTCTCAACTCTGCACTCAACTAGCCTCTTCTAGTGAGGTGACCTTCAAATGCATCTTCATATCATTTCCTGAAAGGCACTTGACTTACTTTTGGGGTGAGATGAGATGTCAAGCAAAATGACACCTTTTATTGGCTAACTAGAAAGATTACAATATGTACGCTTTCGAGGCAACTAAGGCCCCTTCTTCAAGCAAGATTTAGTAAATCTAAATGGAAGCCAAAACACATGGTTAAAGCCATAGTTAAAGCTTGCCTGACGAAGGGGCATGAGCTGCCTCGAAATCTTGCATATTCTGTTCTTTTTAGTTAGCCAATAAAAGGTGCCATTTTGCTTGACTTCTCACTACATCCATACTGGCTAACATGGTACAACACCCTATTGCTTTTGGGGTGAGAAGAGACTTTCCATTTTGTCCTGGGAAAACCAGTAATGAACTCATCTAGTGGCAGCTAGTGTCACTGTACATTTGAGTCTTCCATTGTCCATGTAGAACCAAGTTTCCAAAGCTGCTCTCTAGTTGCCTGCACTATATGAGGAGGAACTGACAAATCTGTCATTCAATCTTTGTTTTTTCTTACTTAGGCAACCCTCTCAACTGCTCCTAACTGAGAACTTGCAGTTGCACCTGTGGTAACAACCAATCCCTGCCTGTTTTAAGAGAGTTTCGGCACACAGTGCAGTTGGGGGATTGTCAGGGTTTCAAAAATCTCATAATATATATATATATATATATATATATATATATATATATACAGTGGTGTGAAAAACTATTTGCCCCCTTCCTGATTTCTTATTCTTTTGCATGTTTGTCACACAAAATGTTTCTGATCATCAAACACATTTAACCATTAGTCAAAATATAACACAAGTAAACACAAAATGCAGTTTTTAAATGATGGTTTTTATTATTTAGGGGAGAAAAAAAATCCAAACCTACATGGCCCTGTGTGAAAAAGTAATTGCCCCCTTGTTAAAAAATAACCTAACTGTGGTGTATCACACCTGAGTTCAATTTCCGTAGCCACCCCCAGGCCTGATTACTGCCACACCTGTTTCAATCAAGAAATCACTTAAATAGGAGCTGCCTGACACAGAGAAGTAGACCAAAAGCACCTCAAAAGCTAGACATCATGCCAAGATCCAAAGAAATTCAGGGAACAAATGAGAACAGAAGTAATTGAGATCTATCAGTCTGGTAAAGGTTTATAAAGCCATTTCTAAAGCTTTGGGACTCCAGCGAACCACAGTGACAGCCATTATCCACAAATGGCAAAAACATGGAACAGTGGTGAACCTTCCCAGGAGTGGCCGGCCGACCAAAATTACCCCAAGAGCGCAGAGACGACTCATCCGAGAGGTCACAAAAGACCCCAGGGACAACGTCTAAAGAACTGCAGGCCTCACTTGCCTCAATTAAGGTCAGTGTTCACGACTCCACCATAAGAAAGAGACTGGGGCAAAAACGGCCTGCATGGCAGATGTCCAAGACGCAAACCACTGTTAAGCAAAAAGAACATTAGGGCTCGTCTCAATTTTGCTAAGAAACATCTCAATGATTGCCAAGACTTTGGGGAAAATACCTTGTGGACTGATGAGTCAAAAGTTGAACTTTTTGGAAGGCAAATGTCCCGTTACATCTGGCGTAAAAGGAACACAGCATTTCAGAAAAAGAACATCATACCAACAGTAAAATATGGTGGTGGTAGTGTGATGGTCTGGGGTTGTTTTGCTGCTTCAGGACCTGGAAGGCTTGGCTGTGATAGATGGAACCATGATTCTACTGTCTACCAAAAAATCCTGAAGGAGAATGTCTGGCCATCTGTTCGTCAACTCAAGCTGAAGCGATCTTGGGTGCTGCAACAGGACAATGACCCAAAACACACCAGCAAATCCACCTCTGAATGGCTGAAGAAAAACAAAATGAAGACTTTGGAGTGGCCTAGTCAAAGTCCTGACCTGAATCCAATTGAGATGCTATGGCATGACCTTAAAAAGGCGGTTCATGCTAGAAAACCCTCAAATAAAGCTGAATTACAACAATTTTGCAAAGATGAGTGGGCCAAAATTCCTCCAGAGAGCTGTAAAAGACTCATTGCAAGTTATCGCAAACGCTTGATTGCAGTTATTGCTGCTAAGGGTGGCCCAACCAGTTATTAGGTTCAGGGGGCAATTACTTTTTCACACAGGGCCATGTAGGTTTGGATTTTTTTTTCTCCCTAAATAATAAAACCCACCATTTACAAACTGCATTTTGTGTTTACTTGTGTTATATTTGACTAATGGTTAAATGTGTTTGATGATCAGAAACATTTTGTGTGACAAACATGCAAAAGAATAAGAAATCAGGAAGGGGGCAAATAGTTTTTCACACCACTGTATATATATATATATAAAACATCTGTCTGTCTGTATGTCTGTCCGCTTTCATGAGAGAACTACAACAGATTTAGATTGGGTTTTTTTCTATAATTTGCTTGAACATTCTGGTTGATTTTGCGACTTCTCTCATCGTGCTAAGTATCATAGGTCATTTGTGGTATCAATTTATTTGTGTGAATCCAAGAGAGATGCAGTGGGCGGAGGGGAGGGGGGGCCCTCCTCTCTCACACACCAGCTTCAGGGCATATCTTACATCCGCTTAGGTAGCGAATGAGAGAACTACTTAACGGATTTAGATTGGGTTGTTTTCTATAATTTGCTTAAACATTCCGGTTGATTCTGCGACTTCTCTCATTGCGCTAAGTATCATAGTTTGCTTGCAGGACTGATATATTCACGCTAATCTG